>NC_134600.1:4907500-4940000 GCF_037038515.1 Microtus pennsylvanicus | reverse complement strand
CAGGCTTGGAAGAGAGAGCAAGGCTTCCTTACACTCAGCTGCATGCCCTCGGCGCACGTTTGGTAAGGGCCCAGAGCTCAGGAGACAGGTGTGTGCTGCAGCAGGTAAGACCGGCCAAAAGATGGGATTGACGTGTGCGCGTCAAGATGAAAGGCAACAGGGAGGTCCCGCTTTTAGGGGACAGTGAGAGAAACAGAGTCAGGGACAAGGAGTTAGAAAAGCACCAAGAAGAGGCATCGAGAAGGTGGGCAGACCGTGTCGGCGCTGAGGGCAGAGGCCAGCAAGATGCAGCAAGAGGCCAGCAAGATGCCATTTTTATCAGAAATCAGTGAAGGTCTGCGACACCATCTCACTGAAGTCTACAGTGGGGTTTGTCCCCAGAGTTCTCTGTCGAGGGGGTGCACCTGTGTCCCGTCCTGAAGAGATCGCTTCTCTGCACTTGATTAGCAGTTTCTTTCCTTATCTCCTCTCTACTTACATTTTTCTGTCAGCTATATATAATATGAAAGAAAAGGAAAACTTTTTTTAAATAATATTATTTTAACTAACTGAAGGAAGAATATATTTAATCTTAAAAGATCAACATACATTTCAAGATAAGTTTTAGAAATCATTAGGATGACGAGACTTTTGGGTCTTTTTTTGGTTTCAAGTTGACCTAATTTTAATGTCCTATTTTTAATAAATGGATGACCACATTAGAGACGATCGTCCCAGGTGGTTCCAGGGTACACAGTCTGGCGCCTGCATCACGAATTATCCTATCTGTCTATTCCACTCTGAAGACCCAGTCTGAGCAGGTGTTTAATTGCGTTTTGGTAACCCTAATGCCGCTGAGCTTATAAACTCCTTTACACCATATACTGTCCCCTCTGAGTCATCCTTCAAGTGTTTCTGTGACCCTCACCCAAAGTCAAGACGGCAGAGTGCACAGCCTGTGCCTGGTGCAGAAGTCAGGCAAAAAATCAGGCGGTGGCCAGGGCATGATCGTTTCTGCCTGGTGTCCCCAGCCCTCAGAGCAGAGGCATTAGCCACGCGTTTACAGAAGGGCCACAGTTGGTGACGGGCATGCACCTTCTTTCCACTCGTTACAGCCTCTGGACACGTCACAGCCAGGGTAATCAAGGACAAATGTAACTCTGAGGCCAAACTGTGTTATAGACTTGTGGAAACGGATTTCTAAAAGCCGTTAAAGTGAAACACGTCACCAATCACGCCTCTAAACGTCAACGTTCCCACGTGAGAGCTCAAATCTTTACGTTTTCAGCAGCGTCTCCTTGGCAGATTCCATGTGTCTAATGACGATGCTCTGGAACACGGACAGCTCTAAGGCGTCCTGGCGGTTGTGAAATTCTTCTATGTCAACTAAACGTAATTTCCTGCAAGAGATACAAAAAAAAAAAAGCAATTAAATCGAGATTTTTGTGGTAGTTAATGATTTTGTTCATCTGCCTGTTCCAAAAACAAATGCTATATTCCTAGATTTATCATCAAAAGTTGTATTCTATAAAATTAAATGGTCAAGAACAGGAGATGTTTCTGTGTGGGTCAGCTTTCTGTTGTTGTGAAGAAATGCCAGAGAAAACCAAGACAAGAAGGTGGATCTGGGCTCCTGCCTTCAAAGGATTCAGTTCATGGCTCTGTTGTTTGGGGGCCTGTGGTGAAGCAGAAGTGCAAAGGTCAAGGCAGCTGGGAGGGGCTGGGAGGGAGGGAAGGAGGGAGAAAGGGAGGGAGGGAATGAGGGAAGGAGGGAATGAGGGAAGGAGGAAATGAGGGAGGGAGAGAGGGAGGGAGGGAGAGAGGGAGGGAGGGAGAGAGGGAGAAGGGAGGGAAGGAGGGAATGAGGAAAGGAGGGAATGAGGAAAGGAGGGAATGAGGGAGGGAGGAAGGGAAGGAGGGAGAGAGGGAAGGAGGGAGGAGCTTTTGAAGGAAGGGCCTAAGGACACAGTCTCTGAGGGTGTACCTCTAGGACGCACTGACTTGAGCTAGGTCCCACCTCCTAAGCTCCTGAGTGTCCGTCATCTCCCAGTAGGGCCTCCAGATAGTGAGCTCATGAATGGACTAACCCACCAAGCTCAGAGGCCCCCATGACCCAACCCCTCTGAATAATGAGGCATTGGGAACAAGTCTTCAACATACAAGCCTCAGGGGTGACCTTTCAGACTCAAACCATACCGACAACTGGATTTTAAGATAGCATAGATCTTCAGAGTCGACAGCAATGTGACATTGTGAGGGGTCACCGTGAAGGGGAAGAACTAGTGACTGGAATTCGGTGGAGAATTTAGACTGGTTTCTCACAGAAGCCAGAACAATGAAGCCAGAAAGGGTGGGAAGGCCCAGTGCGTGCAGCGTTGGCTTCTAACGCAAGTATAAATAAGCCTTCTCCAGGGGGAAGGTGGCCCCGAGGAGCAGGGGGCCCAGGTTGCAGAATCCCTTGAACCTCCAAACCCTTGGGACCCATGTGGATTTCTAAGACACGGGATTTGCCCAAGTCCAGTGCAGTCACAGGGATGTTTGTAAAATAATTATAGGGGGAAAAAGGATATATCTTCATTTATAAATAAAACATGTTTGCTAAAGACTTAGGTTTTAAGTGTTGTAACAAATGCCCAATTACTGTGTGTGTCTGTGGGATGTCTGTATGTATGGAGGCGTTCAGATGTATGTGGGTAAGTAAGTTTAGAACAATACAGAAAACCTCCACTCCACTGCAACCGCAAGAAGCTTGTTTGGGTTGGCAGGAAGAAGACAAGGGTGAGGGAAGGGAAAGAAGCATGGTATTCCGGTGACCACAGATGCAGGGATGGCCCAGGTTTGGGGAGGCCTCAGGAGAGGCTGTCCTGGTGCATTTTCAAGTCTGTGTCCCTGTGAGAGTACTGCGGAGTGCTTCCCTGAGACTTGCAGCCGGCCTGCAAGAGAGGACACATGAAGCTGGAGTTCCCAGACAGCATGGTGCTCCTCCTCAGCCTGCAAGGGCAAAGGTTTTTTGAGCCCTTTATTTCCAGCTCTGGCAAGCCTTTCCCGTCTGCAGCTGTTCTGTCTCTCCCAGGATAAGGCCTGTGAGGCTGGCCATGCTCCCCATGGGCCATCAGGGGGCTTCCGGACATGTCACTTGGCTTATTTTTGAGCTCTCCAGAGCACTGACGGTATAGACACTGAGTCCCTTAGCTGACATGATCTGTAATGACATTTCATTTGCATTTTAATAAACCTTTAATCCCAGTAGCCACACTAGTTTGCCATAGAAACTGGGCAGTAGTAGGACATGCTTTTAATCCCAGCACCAGAGAGGAATATAAAATAAGAGGACACAGCTCTCAGTCAATCTCATATTGAGATTCCTGGAGGCAGGATCGCCACTTTGGACTGAGGCTGACGTAAGAGCCAGTGGCTGACTGTTTTTGCTTTTCTGACCATCAGGTTGAACCCCAAAACCTATCTCTGGATTTTTTATAAACCGTGCTACAATTATCTGTGAAGCGTATATGGTGATTAGATGGGAGACAATGCCCACTTGCTCATCTATACACCATGTATCACTCACTGACACCATGCTTGAATACTTAGTTATATTTCTAATTAAATAATTTACAGCTGAAATAGTAAAAGAAATAGCTCAGATGTGATTGAACATAACTTTTTAAAAATTTTTAGGATGAGGGTAGGAGATGAGGCCTCAGTGGTTCCGAGCACCTGCCGTTGAAGACTCAGGTCATCTCCTAGCAACAACGTACAGCCAGTCGTGACTCCAGGAGGGGGGGGGGGATACACCACCTTCCTCTGACCGCCCCCGGGGCCAGGTGCACACAGTGCACATGTGTATGGACAGGACACTCAGACACAGTAAATAAATAAACCTAGAGCAGATGCAGCCTCGGGAGAGGCGGAAGGACTCACTTAAAAGTGCTGTGCCACAGATCGAGCACGGCCAGCATCGTAGGGTTCATGGCATTCAAGTGGTCCCTGATGTAACTGCAAGCCAACAGGAAAGACCTCCTCCATGGCTTTGGCAAAACTTCCATTCTGGAAACGAAAAGGAGAAACTGAGTTTATCCTCTATAAAAATCCCAGTGGGTGCTGGCTTGGGCATCTGGCTCAGTGGTAGGGCACTTGCCTAGCACACAGAAGGTCCTCGGCTTGATCCTGAGCACCACAAAACTTTTTTCTGTTTTTTGCTTTTTTGCAGTAAATATATATTTTGAGTAACAATTATTTTTGTTCTAATATGAACTCGTATAAACTAAAAACCATGCAGTTATATTCTAAAACATATGCTCTGTGGTTAGCATAACCTGATTTTTACAATCATCCTGAAACTTGCTCTAAATGTTTAACATAAAGTGTTGTCTAACTCTTTGATTTTAGTGAGTCTATAAATGACTTGCAGTGACCGAAGGGAAACAAGAGTGAGCTAACCTTTCCACGTGGAGACCCCGGCTTCACATCTGCGGCTGTGATAAAATGCTCGGATAAAAAGCCACTTGAGGAAGAAAGGGGTTCCCCGGTTCATAACTCCCGAGTACAGCCCATGGTCACACCCCATCCAGTCAAAGAGCACGATGAACAAACAGCTCGGGCCCAGTCAAGGAATGGTGTCACTGAGAGTCCTCCACAGACATGCCCGTGAGCCACCCTGGTCTAGATGACTCCTTCTCAGGACTTCCATCCCAGGCGATTCTAGACTGACAGTTAAACTAGCTGGTACAGAGTATGTATATATACCATGTTCTGCGGTGAGTATAATTTCCTTATGATAATAATGTTAAAATCAGATTTAAATCTCTCACATAATTCTTGCTTCTAGATGTTTGACCCCATTGAGTCCTTATATAACTGAAAATCATCAAATGGAACAATAATGAGGTAGCCTTTGTATATGAAGACCTTAGTGGCAGGATACACAACATTTAAAGTTTTGCTTTATTTTGCAAAAACGGTAAGGATAGCAGGACAGTGGTGGCGCACGCCTTTAATCCCAGCACTCGGGAGGCAGAGGCAGGCGGATCTCTGTGAGTTCGAGGCCAGCCTGGTCTACAAAGTGAGTTCCAGGACAGCCAGTGAAACCCTGTCCTAAAAAATAAATTTAAAAAATTGTAAGAATATAGTCCAGTTTGCCTATGGAAATCCCCCTTGATCTCTTCACCTAATGTGTAAGGATCATTGACAAATCAGACATTCTTTATCATTCTCATCTGAAAACAGAGTTTGTAACTCTCATGGCTTGGGTAAACCATCCTTTCCATACAGAAGACAGACCAGCTTTGCTGTTCAGAAAACGGATGTCCCCTAACTTACCATAGTTGGATTTTTGAGTTTTCTGGCTTTATCTATTTATTTATTTACTTTTGCTTTGCTTCATCAAGACAGGATTTACTCTGTGTAGCCCTGGCTGTCCCAGAACTCACTCTGTAAACCAAGCTGGCCTCGAACTCACAGCGATCTGCCTGCCTCTGCCTCTCAAATGCTGGGATTAAAGGTGTGCGCCACCGTGCCTGGCTTGGGCTTTCTGGCTCTCTGACAATGGATGGAAGAACACCACACAGTGATTTTGCTCTTCTCCTGAGCTGGCAATAGGCTCCAGTCAGCGCCCTCGAGGTGCTAGGCACTGTGCGGTAGGCAGTAGCAGGCAGGCTCCACACAAAGGGACCTGCATCACCAAGTTTCAGGAAGCTGTGAGGTGATCAGGTGTAGCAAACGCACTCGAGTCACAGTACTTTCAGGCCTCTGTGTATTTAAACATGTCCACTTTGTGGCTATAATTTTTATCGTCCATTTTACTTAAATACTTAGGTTAAGCATTTGACTTTAGACATTTCCAGTTGACACAACTGCTTTGTGTGTTAAATATTTTAATCAAATTCCATTTGCTTGACTGAACCTTGGCTCAGTTTCAACATTCGCTAACCTCCGCATGGGCCATGCAGCAGAGGGAAGTCCATTGTTGTTTTAACCTTTAAAAAAAAAAACTGATGGCTGAATTTCTACTCTCTGTCCTTAGAAGTCATCTGGCAGGTACTCACACTGTGAATCTCGCTACCCCACAGCCATCAGACACCCTGAAAGCAGATTCTGGGTTCAGCACTGTTAAGTCCAGCCTTGTAGAAAAAAACACAAGGAGGAACCGAATGGGTGGACATTCCCATAAGCCCATCAAGTGACTCTAATGGACTCTAAATCGCATATTTTAAAATTCCTTTTGCTCTAACGTTTCGTGGGTCTCTGCTTAGGGTTTGTAATGTTGGTAATTTTTGCCTTTACTTCTGCCTCGCATCTCTGTCCAGATGCCCTTCCAGACTTCCTCTTTTCCCTATCCCTGATTGTTGTAGAAACAAAACCACCAATACAATCCCCGGGGTTTCCTAGACGGGCTCGCTGAAGAGCACCCCAATTGCCAGACATGAAGACCCCATGTAACAGAGAGAAGCCAGATTCAGTTGTGTGCCCAACTCCCTAACTGGCAGTTAGTGTTTACCTCTTTAGAGGGGAGATGATGGGGACAGGAGACAGAACAGAGGCAGGCAGCTTACAGATGGGGACTTCATTTCCTGTCTTTGGCCAACCAAAAATATTCTTGATCGTGTCCTAGCCAGTGGCCAGAAATGCCAGCTCTGTGGGGGCGAGTGTGGTCCTTGATCTGGTTCCTAAATGAGTTTGGGATCGCCTATTCCAAAAAGGTGGGGGGGGGGGCACGGATGGGGGGGGCGGGACAGGGACACGACCCTACAGGGGCCTTGATGGGGCTCTGAGAAGGCCCACTAGGGGGAGCTATTTAACTGGCCTGGGCAGAGATCTGACGCTCCAAACTACAAAAAATGTAAACGGGGTTGATTCAACTGTGAGTCAACACATTTTGAAACAAAACAAAAGCAGACAAATACACAGAATCCTCTTACATTCAAAGAGATGGGAGCTTTTGCTGGACCTCACAGTCAGAATTATTAATAACACACCTTGAGGCCACTTAGAATTTATGACTGCTGTCCTACTGTGTGCTAGGTCTGTTCCTTTGACCTCCCTCTACGAGAACGATGTGACAACCAGCCTGACTCACCTTGATTTCCCATGCAATCAACATTGACAATCTAAGTTAATGCGCAGCTGTAGTCTTGAGTCGTATATTCTTCCATGCCCTGACCCGAGAGTAATGCATGTGTGTTTATGCATGAGTAATGATAACAATTTGGTTAAAGTAGAGTAATAGCAGCCTTATGAAATGAGTACCAAAAATGCTGAAAACGACATGTGGATATTGCTCCATAAATAATGATATCTCTAATATTGTTTGTTATCTGGGTCATTTGGAGCCAGTGACTTAATCTCTTATAAAACTGTTAAAATATCTCTCATTACTTCCCCCACGTGATGTTTTCTGTACTGTTCACTAAGAGAGAGAAAAAGCCCAGCATTTAAGACACATACAAGGGGAGGGGCAGATTCACAAGACATCATCCAGGAAGCCCTTCGGTAGAGACAAGCATGCCAGGACACACACACACACACACACACACACACACAGAAACAAGGACAAACAGAATCACAGAATCACAAGACAGGCAGGCACAGATTCAGACCCATGCAACAGACAGGAGAGCAGAAAACACAGGGAGGGTGGAGTAGAGAATTCAAATCTGGGCTCATTCTTCGTTAGATGACACCCAGGAAAAAATGCTTTGATTTTTTTTCCCTATCCGGATCTGCCTGGCCTTCTGAGTGGCTGCTTGTTGCTGCTACATGCCTGACCTCCACAGCAATGTGAAGGGCAAGGTTTATTTTTACTTTCTTGCTCCATTCTCCTCCTCTGCTGAGAGTTACAGTTTGGTCGTCTTGGTCTTTTTTTCTTTTAACCCCTAATCAAAAGGTCCTCCGGCTTTCCCTTGCGTCCAATCTTAAAGCCCGCTACTAATGAGACTGAGAATGCCAAAGGACCCGGATTTTCGTTCTCTAGAAACAGCAGACCTCAGCTCTAAAAGGAAAGCTTTCCTTCCCTTCCTTCCCCTTCTCCATTTCCTCCCTACAGGTACCCAGGCTGTGAGTCGGGAACAGCTTCTCACACCTAGCCTAACCCGAGCACTCCTCCTCAGGAATTTCCCCACACAAAGCTTATGCTGTTGTTGGGAAGCCATTAATAATCTTTAAGGATCTATGCTTTATTTTTTAAATATTTAAGAGCTGTACTCCTAAATGCTACTTTTAAGGAAAACGTACAGCAGGTGTTTCCCCCCATATATTCTGTATTCTAATCCACAAATAAATTGAAATATTCTACGGATATATCTGATTTTCCCAATGTCCCAAATGTTTTTGTTGTCACCAAATATTCATGCCTCTTCCATACCAGAAGCCTGATCTATATGCCACGGAGGCACAGAACAACATCAAATCCTTTCTGCAGCAGGTTTCTTAATTAGGTTGGTTTGGTTTGGTTTTTGATACTACCCTCAACCTCACTTGTGAGAAAACTATGTACATAGGTATAATACATAAACGATATGCACATATGTGCGAAAATACAAACGTGAATGGGAACGTTGCTCATTTGGCAGCAGTTATGCATCGTTGAGTAGATGGAATGACCGTTAATAGAGAACCCTGTGCACTTACTCGGCGCGGTGCGGCGGGACCTCCGTTGTTTTGGTATCATCCTCTTTTTCTCTGGGGTCTTTTAAAACAAAATCAACTAAGGAAAAATTGGAAAATTTGGATAAACAACATTTCATTAATTACAGCATATTTCCGAGAAAACTAATTTTCTATTCAAATGAATCACTTAAAATGTGTTAGTTTTATAATAAAGAAAAATGTGTGTGCTCGTGAAGAAAGACCTGTGGGAACAACCTACCAAGTCTGTCTTGGAGAACTGTGTTCTCTTTCTTAACAATGTGTTTCGATTGTTGCATTGGAAAATGATAATTGACTTTAATGTTACATTTTCCTTCAGAGTTATTCCATCAAAAGCACTCTCGTTAAATTGTGGATCAGGAAGAGAGGAGACTTTCTCTCACTGGGGAAAAGCCCACATTACCTTGCTGCGTTTGAAATTGAATAAGCGCACCACACAGCCGTAGAATCAGTAAGGCAGGCTCCCTTTGCGCCTGTCTTCTGGGTCTTCGGCCGCAGTTGGCTCCGTTTTCCTGCCTGTCTTTCAAGATTCACTTTCTACAGTGCAAAATTACACTGCTACCCTCTGCCTAAAGTTCCTCAGACCGTCCTCCGACCTTCAAAGGCTTTAAAGAGGCACACGGGCCCCTCACAGATAGTGACGCTTTCTCCAAATGCTCCCTAGGCTTTGGCCGTCACAGAGGTTCACAGGTCTAGACAGGCCTGCTGGTGCCACGTGCTGTTGCCTGGACCAAGCGTGTCACCTAGGAGACATGCTTCAAGGAGCTGGGGATGCTGTTATACTCTCGGGATCCAAGAACTAGACAGGCAGAGGCAGGAGGGCCACAAGTTCAGAACCACCCTAGGCTAGATGGTGAATTCAGGCCAGCCTTGGTTACTTAGGGAGACCCTGTCTCATTCCTTGCCCCCATCCCACCACTGCAAAGACTCGGTTCAGAAGCCTCTAGAGTCCTTCCTAACTCACAGTGACCTGGTGGCCTCTTCTTCCTGACCACCGCCTTGGTGTGCTTGCTAGACAGCCCCCTTATAGTTTAGAGATTCGGCCATCTCTCTCAGTCATCTTTTATTACCAGGAATGCAGGAATGCCTGTTCTCTGAAGGGTTAAATTGCTCCTTGCATTGTGATTTCACCAGCCTTTAGGGGATCGTTCATTGTGCAAGCTCTACTAATAGGAACAATTGGGAAACAGTCGGTAGGAAAGGACGTGACCCAAGGTTCTGCCCTCAGGGACTTTAGTTTAGACTGGGCCAGAAACCGCTGTTTTAAAAAAGTATTCTTATTACCTACTGATACTTAGAGATAAACTTTTTAAGTCTGTACTGTGGCTCAACACGCTTCCTACACAAAAGGTCACAGGGTAACCCCTTCTACTTTGTGAGCCGCAAGGTTTCTTCTGTTCAGCTGCTCAACTCTGTGGTTGTAACTCAAAAGCAGCCCACATACAACCTTAGAATTGCCGGGTACTACTGAAACCTCATTTACAAAATAGGCCGTGGTCAGGTAGGACTTCTGAGCCATAGCTGGCCACCTTCTGGTCTGGAGCAAAAACGTAATCAACCGTATCTACATTTCTCATCAGCAATATTAATGGAAGCTGGTAACGATTCAAATCTGTGGTAATGATTAACCCACACACATGCACGCGTGCGTGCACAGGCACATGTGTGCAGGCTTTGTCTCTCCTGACTATACCAAGAAACTTAAGCAAGGCACGGTCCTGAAGGGAAAGACCGCTTCCCACGTGTCTGATGCCCTCTACTGACTGAGACAATAAACATTCCGAGAGGCTGAAATAATTACTATTACTTTCTTCAGTGTTGCCCTTTAAGGGACCATCTCTTTATAAGTAGAAAATTTCATTTAAAACATAATTTGTGCCCAATCAATGAAAGCTCACTGAGGTCTTTTTTACTAATTGATGTTTATTTGATGTGCACTGGTGTTTTGCCTGCATGTGTGAGGCTGTCATACCCCTGGGACTGGAGTTACAGACACTTGTGTTACAGACAGTGGGTACTGGGAACTGGACCCAGGTCTCCGGAAGAACAGCCAGTGCTGTCGCCTGCTGAGTCATCTCTCCAGCCCTGACTGGGGTCTTAAGGAACACAGCAATGAGGTAAGAAACTGCATAAGCACAGAGTGACAAGTGTCAGGCACAGTCGGTAGCTTTGGATTCAAGACTCACCTGTCACAACGCACACTCAAATTAGAATACAGGGAGCGGTGGCGACTCACCTATGGACTTCTTCACGCTGAGAAGATAATCCTCTTTCATCTCATCGGACAGGACCGTTATGCTGTTGGTGAGGACTTTCAGATGCTGGGGGACCAAATCCAGCACGTGCTCCAGCCAAGAATCTTCCATCGGGGCCACGTGATCCGTATCAATTCCGTGATGAATGTAGTAGTAATATCTCTGGACGGGTGAGGAGGGAGGCAGGGGAGTTAGTACTACGGTAAGGGACTGTGTTTGTCCACACATAAAACCACAGGAGAAATACAAGTCCGCAGAAATGAAGGAGTTTTTAAATCATAAAGTGTTCTGTGTAATTCATGTAAGCATTCTTGGAGATCTCTTAATTTTTTTTCTTTTCGAGACAGAGTTTCACCATGTAACAGTCCTGGCTATCCTGGAATTCACTCTGTAGACCAGGCTGGCCTCGAACTCACTGAGATTCACCTGCCTCTGCCTCCTGAGTACTGGGATTAAAGGAGTGAGCCACCACCACCCAGTAACAATATTAAAAATTTTAATGTTTACATTTACAAAGCTTCTTATGTATTTGAAACACCTGAATGGCTACTTCTAAAATAAGTTAATGTACTTTTGAAAAGGCACGGTATCACAGCTCAGAAAATTAATCATAAAATAAGGGTGCACACAGATATATATGACAGAGATGAGCTTTATGGTGGAATCAGGCAGAACTGAGATTCCTTCACTGTGGCCCTAGGTGGCGAGGAAGAGAACGCGTTCTTTCACTGATCTAAAAGAATAATTGGATGTGATCTGTCCATGTCTGCATACACAGTGCTGTATAAGACACGCCTTTAATCCCAGCACTCGGAGGCAGAGACAGGGAGATCTCTGTGAATGCATATTCTACAAGAGCTAGTTCCAGGACAACCAGGGCTGTCACAGAGAAACCCTGTCTCGAAAAATCAAGAGAAAAAAAAAAGACAGAATAATCATCTCAAGGATACACAACGTTTTTGGGGGTCCTCCCTCTATTTGTGGTTCTACTGACAAAAGAAGTAAGCTGTTACCAAGATGTCTTTCTCTATTGAAGAAGTGGCGGATTTTGAAATCAGGCTATCTTCAGAGATAATGGACTCTACACGGCCATCTTGTTGTTGCCTAAGACAGCGATAAACACGGAAGAATCAAAAACATACAAAGGTGATTCAAATGCAAAACATCGATATAAAAACACAGGGCTGCTCTCTATTAAATCACCCAGAAGATACATGGTTCAAGATGTTTGCTGGCACTACATTCCTCTTAGAATCCCCCTTTCTCTGTGTGCGCGGGGAGACACTTAGAAGTGTTCTCCGAGACCGCCTTCAAGGGAACGTCCCCCGCTACGAGACAGGCGAGTTCTCTCTTCTTTGGACTTGCAAGGCATATTCATGCACTATCCCTACAAGATATATAGTTGCTCTTTCGTCTGTTTGGAATGAAGTGACGGCAGAAACCTCAAGTGCTGTTTTGCAGAGAACGCAGACCCAACCCCGGAAGACCCTTCCTCGCATCTCTAGGGACACACGCCTTGACACCGAGCAACATCAAGACTTGCTGTTTTTGTTTATTGAGTGTGTCCACAAAACCCCTGTGGAGACCACAATTCAGTTCAAATGCTGTGTCAGAGATGAGCCGCGCTGTTTCTTCTGAAGCTCCACGGCACAGACGGCATGGTTACAGCTTCAGCACACACAGCAGGCTGTGCTGGGTGAGCTCCAACTTCTGCATTGCGCTCCCGAGTCTGGTGGGGCTCTGCTGCTACAGATCGAGGGTACTGAGTGAGAAACACCTGTCCCCACACTGACTGAAGAGTGGATGCAGAAAATGTACGGAATATGTTTCTCAGAAACCATACCCAAGTGGGTACCCAGGATACATCTTGTAATGTGTCTTTCCTAATTCCAAGGATCCAATATTCTCTGAACTTCATACGTATGTTTTTGAACTATGCGAGAGTCCATTCACTTTAATACATGGTAGGTGATCAATAAATGTTCAACAGATGATAGAATGTGAGTGTGAGAGTCTCAAAGCATTAACTAGCCAAAGAGATGGGAACTGATTACTCTAGCCATGAGGGGAATCTACGGTGCTGTGGCTTGCACACAAAGGAACTAACGCAAAAAACACTGCGTTTCCAGGTCATCGAGACCGGATTCATATTCTGCCGCCGTAAGGTGCAGGACATCAGGAAGCGGTGTGTGTGGTTCTTTTTAATTCATCCATCTCGTCTTGCCAGCCTTCCTGTATCCTGGCATTGCCTGTTCGTCCTTTGAGGATAAAGCCTGGAAGGATGCAACCCAGAAGGCCAGGGGTGGAAAAGAAGAATTCCAGGGTTGGAGAAACCACGGTAGAAGTGAGTGAGTGCCGACATCTTTGCGGCTCCACCGTCCCGTGATTCTCCTGTGCTAGGGCTACAGGCAAAGTTTCTCTGCTCAGCAGAGATCCCAAGAGCCGCTCGTCACCAATCTAGCCCTCAGTGGCGTGATAAGTGTTATTGCCGCGCCTCGCATATGCTGCTTAAAGTCGTAACCACCCCCACTTCACAGATGAAGAAACTCAATGTCACACCGCTAATGCCGTATGGGAAGAGAGAGGGGGGTCGCTGTGTCTCTGAGCAGCCATGCCCTTTCCAGGAGAATGGTATTCCAGTCAGAACTAAAAATATCCGAACAGGAAAATGCTTTGCCCAGTTAAAGAAATATAGGATATACTTGGTTTCTCAAAAGTGAAAAATAACTACATTAATGATTTTCTGTTTATAAAATTAAGAGGCTTTCGGTTCACAGTAGCAGCCTGGAAATCCCTTCTTCAAGTGCGAAAACAGACGTGAAATTACTTTAACTCCTGATTATGAGGAGATAAGAAAAAAAAACTCTTCATTGCAGAGACAGGCCACAGAGGGCAGACAGCACAGGTAGTCTCTGTCACCGGAGGAAGCAAGCAATCGGCCTGGAACCTCCAGAAAGGCCCCCACCCTGGAGTCGGCGAGAACCAGAGGCGGCGGAAAATGAGGTGATCTCGTTAGCTAATTACACGGAAAATTAGGCAGCTGAATGGGAACGACACATACCCCAGAGACAAAAATGTTCCAAATCCAGCCTCAGAATAGAAAACATGACTAGATCGATATTCAGCAAATTAACTGAATTAGTAATTAATAATTTCCCAGCAAGGAATTCCAGGTCCGGTGGCCTTGCTAACGGATTCCGCAGGGAAGAAATCCAGCCAGCACCAGAAATTTCTTCAGAGAAAACAGAGCCCGGACACAGTCACCACTCACTTTAGGAGGGTAGTGCCAAGATGTCTTGACAGAGCGGGAGACGCCACGTGGCAGGCCCAAACTGTTCGCCTTGTTTGAAGACCCATCCCAAAACTGCAAACCTCTCTCCTCCAGCCGAGCAAGATGCTGGAAGGAGGGGAGGGAGGTCGGGAGCTGGTCCTGTGACGCCCAGAGGGTAGTATGTCCTCTGTGTGAGCAAGGGTGCAGGATACCCTGGGGAAAGAGGTCCCCCGAGGTCCCCAGGGCTTGGTGGTCCCGTGTCCCAGCTGCATCTGGCTGCTGCAGCAGAAGTCTCTCCTGTGATGAACCAGTTCCCTGGGTCTTGGACCGTCCAACAGCTTCCCGCTGCTCAAGCCAGAGAAGAGCGAGAGAAACTGAGGCTGTCCAGAAGAAGAGAGCAGGGGTCAATACCGCTACGACCTTGGTAGAGGTCAAGAGGGCCCGGCAGGTAGGGGCTGCACGCTGCGGAGACCTGTCCGGCTGTTCTTCTACCTGCCTGTCCCACGTTGCAAAATGCAGGGCACCTACTGCGTCATCAAGGGTAGAGCCAGGCTTGTGCACGGGTGCACACGAACCACGGATGCACTTAACTGGGAAGCTGCGGGAACGCTGCACGAGCGCGGGAAGCCACCGGATCCAATTACGACCGAGACGGTGGGCGGCAAAGTCCAAAATGTGCAGCTTCGCCGTCGAGCTGGCGAGAGCAAGGGACTGGACACCCAACTAGGTTACAGGCATGCTTCGGAGTCTTCTAAACATAAACACGGTCTTTAAATTGTCCTTCAAAAGTTTTAGCAAATAAAGTCCAGTAATATTATAGAGATGGCATTCGGTTACTGAGTGGAGTCTAGGAAATCCACTAGCAAAATATATCATATATTGAGAGAAGAAAGGAGGAAGGCCACAAAGTCATTTCGGTAGACGTGGAAGAAGCGTTTGGGGAAAATGTAGCACGTATTCATAATAAAGCCTCTCACAGACTAGGCAAGGAAGGAGACCGTCTCAGTGTTCATTTTCATTTACAATTCAGTTCAGAACCTTATGTCTTCATTTTTAATTTAGTTATGAGTTTTACCATTGCAAGCGGGGAAGTTATAATGCTATATTTATTAAGCAAAAGGTGATACTATGGTTTATTAACATAATGTATAATTAAATCTAGTAAATACTCTTTTTTTTTCAGAATAAAAAATCTACTTGACTCAGTGATCTTTAGCTGTCTGGTCCTTGTTTGCTCTATTTTCCCTTGTTCTGAAAAGATTCTCTGAGTAAAACCCCTCCTGCTCCTCCTGCGTGATCGGTGCGCTGTGCCCCTTCCCGATCTCACCCCTACCTGAACTGGTCCGGCCTTTGGTAACCTCCACTACACTGAGGGGGGGTAACCCAGACCCAGAACGACAGACGGCACCTCCCTCTTCTCGAGAGTAACCTGGAGTAACTGCAGAAACCAGGGAAGCAAAAGAGAACCCCAGGGAGAGGAAGCGCCCACCCCTAGACGGCATCACCAGAAGACAAGGGTCATAAAGCTGGAAATGGGGAGGGGGAAAGGAGGTCAATACAAAAGGACGGGGGGGGGTGCGTGGAGAGGACAAATAATACTAAGGATATTTGAAGAAAGCCTTAAGGAGTTATATTGTTTTTTATTTACCTAAAATTGCATATAGGTCTTAAATAAAGTCATGCCACTTGGGCTGACAATGCCCCCCTTGAGAGGCATAGAGTAGCTAACAAAAACCCCAGCACCAGGCATGGGGAGCCTTCCTCTAAGCTGCTGGTCACGGGAGTCCAGGGGACTCCTCAAGCGATGTAGGCTATTGCCGCGGTCCTCAGTGGCCTCTCAGAGAGCGACCCTGTGTCCCTGTTGACTAATACCTCACATACTTCAGACCCAGGACTCGGAACATTCCAGCTGGATCTGACCCAAAAGCCTCTTCTCTGAGGACCAGCTTCCATGGCCTCGGAAGCTGCCGAGGGAGGAAGGCAGCCTGTGGTCCCACCTAGCGGTGATGCCCGTGAACCACAGCAATAACCAGCTGGTCACCGTGGTCTTGAAGGTGACAGAGCGGCACTCACATGGTGGTGGTAACCAAGAGACGCCCAGCGGATTCAAAGATGTCTCAACAATAGGGACGCCGTGCCTGGCACCGGAAACCTATTCAGCTGCCCAGCGCTAGTGAGGTCTGGGATCTCAGAGGCGAGGCTACTATTCCACTATACTAGGACAGAATAATTCCTAACTACATTCGAAATACTCGGCCTTATGCCCACAGGGTGTCGATCTCGCACTGTGTGTTCTTCCGGGTGTGCGCGTGCAATGAAAACAAAAGCGGCCTGCATGAGATAAGCTGGTAATAGTCTCCTGGCGTCTGTCGAACGCAAACTCAAAGCCACTCGGCAGCTGGACACGAAGGCAAAGGACTGCGTCTCCCCCAGCTCTGGTCGGGCAGAAAAAGGACTGTGAATCTGTCTCCATCCCAGCTGGATGTGAAAAAATAAACTTGTATGTTGAAACCACGTTCTTAGAGCACCCGTGAGAACATACATGTCTCACTTGCTCTACAGAAGCACTCAGCATCCCCTGTTCCCCTCAAGAAGGCCAGAGAGTGAAGTGACCGTGGAGGCAGCGAGCAGCCTTCTATGGGTCATGAAATCCCATGTGTTCCCCAAGTGGTCCTTAGCGCCCTTAGGGTCGGAATGAAGCAAGAGAGCGCACTAAACAACTTGCCTAAGCTGTGTGAAAACCGCAGAGTCACCTGGACCAACGTGACTCTCCGCAGAAAGCTACCCTCATTCCTGCCCCACACGAGGAGACCCTCAACGCCACAGAAGTCACCGTATCACCTGAACAGACAACATGGGGTGGCGGCGGTCAGGGGGAGCCACATCCACATCCTCTACTGCCGCCATGGTGACAGGCAAAGTCTCTGCTCACTCAGCAGTCATCGAATATTATCACGGACACCTTGACAAGCGATGGCATTTAAAGGTGGGGGGCTTACTTAACAGGGTGCAGAGTGCTTCTATTTTCGGGTGTTTGCTAGGGTAGCATGCTGGCCACCTCGTGGAACTCACATAATGACGTTGACGAGCGTGCTTCTAAAGTTCTCTCGCTCCTTGTGTGGAGATTTGGCCTTCGATCTGGAAGTCGATGGTCCGGGTCGGCTGTCATCAACCTGGTCCAGCAATTTGCCTTTTTTTCCATATTGCTCCATGTATTCAGCTTAAAGTTTAAAAACAAGTTGCCGGTGAGAAAGGTGAGCCAGAACGAGTCAGTCGTTGGAGCAAGGCGCTGCAGCAGCAGCAAGAAAAATGTTACGTTCTTTATGGTCTCTTCTCAAAGAATCCTAATGCATGTTGTCTTGCTATCAAAAGTTATCGAACACCCACTTAAAGCATTGTAAAGGGAACCTCTATTTATCGTAAGAGCATTGTTGACTTTTGTGCTACTTTGACTGATGTAAGAGTGTTTTTAGTTGCATCTGTAGGCATCTCTTAAAAGGATTAAGATTTAAACCATGATAAAAACAAAGTCACACTGTTCAAGACAACCCTAAAGGAACGTGGGAGGAACTTGTTGGGGAGAAGAGGTTGGGGTCCTGTGTGAGAGAGGGGGGAAATACAAAAAGATAACGGAAGAGAATATGATGGAAGTAAGATTATTTATATATGTATATACATATATATAATGAAATGGCGAGAGAATAAATTGCAATGAATACAAATGTTTCATAAAAAGCATTTACAATGGCATTAAATAAGTAGGAGGTGGAAACAACTGTTTTCTGATGGGAAATGCCTAGAAGAAAGCTGTCTATATGGCGTGTGCCTCTTCGACTTTATAATTCTATGGCTTTATTAACTATACACACTTTTAATCAAAGAGTAAAGTTCTTACCGTATGACTGTTCATTTTTAACAGTATAGGGTTCTGGAAACTGGTTTTCCTGGTTGATATTTAAGTGGAATGACGGGGCAGCCTGCTGCCACTGGGGTTTAACTCCGGTCTACAACGGAACATTTAAGTAGCATTAGTAAGAAGTCATGTAGAAGATGTTTCATCTAACCCATGTTTCTGTGAGCTGCT
The DNA here is from genome assembly GCF_037038515.1 of Microtus pennsylvanicus. Classification (NCBI taxonomy): domain Eukaryota; kingdom Metazoa; phylum Chordata; class Mammalia; order Rodentia; family Cricetidae; genus Microtus; species Microtus pennsylvanicus. The sequence continues at coordinate 4,921,768 of NC_134600.1, read as the reverse complement.
CTAGCGCTGTCCCGAGCGCATCAGGACCGCTGGGGAGATGCACAGCCAGCAGCAGCAGCAGGTCTTCCTTTGCCTGGGTGTGACCAGGAACCATTAAGAAAAGCCCCGCTGCTCCGTGGTTATGAGTGCCCGTTACCCAAACCTGGAGTGCCTGTTCCACACAGCCTGCTCATGGCCCGCATCGGCCACTGTCTATAAAATTCCTCTCACATGTTCCTGGCTGGTGAATAACAGCGTGAAATTCTTCATATCAAAACACACCAATGGGACGGCGTGCAGAGTTTAGTGCCGTATACATTGTGTAATATCTAAGCGAGTGTGAACACTTATCACAGTGAAAATTTCCAAGTTCTGTCTGTTAGCTTCCCGAAAGGCACACTGTGTTCTAGTTATTTATAGTCGCACTACTGTACACTAGCAGGCCTGGCTGCCTCAGTCTGTCTAGCTGTAGCGTTGTGCCCCATCCCTGCCTCCTTAGGAAGGGGTACGGGTGTCTAGGAATTCATGTCTTCTAAGCTGCAAGGCCACCATCACACAGCTATTTGTAATGACCTCTGTTGGTGGAACTGATATTTTCGTCTTCTGTATTTCTGTGAGGCTGTTGTGGTCCCTCCTTTTTTATTGGAATCTTCTCTTTTTCTAGCTCTGCTAAGACTTTTTAAAACTTTTATTATCTTTTCAAAGGACCAAATGTTTGTTTTCCAGGTCTTTGGGGGTTGATTTTGCGGCATCCATCCCATTTAGCTATGCCCTGCTCTCTCTTATCCTCCTTGGGGTTCGGCTTGTTCCCGGGGTTCTTGTGAAGACACAGTGATGTGTTTAACAGCTGCCAAGTTTGCACTTGTTGGCTGCTGCGTACCTTTCTTAGTGCAGCCTTCCACACATTTTGGAAGATTATCTTCCCAATTTCATTTAATTTTTAAATTTCCATCTTGAGTTTTCCCTTCGTTTGTTGCTCAAAAGCAGTTTGCTTAATTCTCGTAATTTGTGTAATTTGCTGAGATTTCATTACGATTCTTTCAGTTTTATTACATTGTGGCTAGAAAATATTCCACATGATTTCATTTAGAACAGAAAACTGATTTTGTTTTTTCCTGAGACTCTATCATTTAGGAATTTATTCAACCCCCGGAGCTACAGAAGGTAACTCCATGGCATTGACTATGAAAGAGAGTAAGCATTAAGTAGTTCCGGTGCTTTGCTAACTAAAATGCCCGCTGTTTGAAATGAGCATTCAAAACCAAAACGATGAAAAAGGAAGCCAGGATCGATGGGGACATTGGTAGCATGACTTTTACCACTGATCAAAATCTCCCATTTCAGTCCAGAAACTGAGGTCCAGAGAGAGAAATGACTCCCCAGAGGATCCAGAGTTTCACTCTGAGTCCTTATTTCCTGGCAGTGACATTTCTCTGCTAATCCATCTTGGGATTGCTTTAATTTATCCTCAAATATTCTATACACACTAAGAAATGATGGGCACCATGATATTACTAGATATTTGTATTTACACACACACATAGTGTATATCAAAAAATAATCAAATTAGGGCACAAAATCGGGAATTTGATATTTTGCTTTAAGTTTGGATCCTCTTAACCTTTGAAAATGGCAGTATTATTGATACAGATAAATTAATTAGATAAATTATACAGTTACCACAGCTAACTGGGGTAGCACTCTCGTTGGCAGTTTGGCCTTTTCTTTGCTGGGTGGTTTGTCCTGCATAAAACACATGAGATAAAAGAGAAAAGGCATTGACACAAATTTTATATTGTCCAATATAAAGCAAAGTACATTTTAGCCAAAATGTTCAAAAGTAAACTCAGAAGCCTCACTGTTGGGGCCGAGCATGGTGGGACTTACAATTCCAGCATTCCAGAGGCGGTGGCAGGCAGAACTCTGTGAATTCAAGGCCAGCCTGGTCTGCACAAGTTCAGACCAGCCTCCGTTCTACAGAGAGACCCTGCCTGTCTTAACATGTATATCAATTCAAGATGAAGGGAATTAGATAAATGCCCTTCCTTCCTTCCCTCCCTCTCTCCCTCCCTCCCTCCCTCCGTCCCTTCCTCCCTCCCTCCGTCCCTTCCTCCCTCCCTCCCTTCCTTCCTTCCTTCCTTCCTTCCTTCCTTCCTTCCTTCCTTCCTTCCTTCCTTTTATTCCTCCATCCCTGCCCTCCATCTCTCTGTTTCTCTGTGTAGCCCTGGCTGTCCTGGAACTTGCTCTGTAGACCAGGCTGGCCTCGAACTCAGAGAGATCTGCCTGCCTCTGCCTCCTGAGTTGATGGAGGAAGGTCATTGGTTAAAAAATAAAGAAACTGCCTTGGCCCATTTTATTGGTTAGAACATAGGTGGGTGGAGTAAACAGAACAGAATGCTGGGAGGAAGAGGAAGTGAGCTCAGAGACGCCATGCTCCCTCTCCCGGGCAGACACACGCAATGAAGCAAGCGGCCAGGTCAGACATGCTGAATCTTTCCCGGTAAGACCGGTGCTACACAGTTTATTAGAAATGGGTTGATCAGGATATCAGAATTAGCCAGTAAGGACTAGAGCTAATGGGCCAAGCAGTGTTTAAAAGAATACAGTGTCCGTGTAATTATTTCGGGGCATAAGCTAGCAGGCGGCCGGGGTGCTGGGGACGCAGCCCCGCCGCTCCTATTACTATACTGAGTGCTGGGATTGAAGATGCACACTTCCAGGACATACTCTGTCGTCTCAGATCATGACAGGACTGCTCCAGCTTCCTACCGGTACAACCTACAATCACTAACTCCTTTGTAGTCTGAGTCGCTTCATTCTCTTGCCGAGTCTTGGGATCATGCCCCAAATAAATGAGCGGTACACAAGTCCTTTCTGTCGGATACTCCTGTCAGGAGACATCAAGGTGACAGAATGCACACCCTCCTACCCTTCCTCTGACCTTCCGTTCCCCACTCTCAGGTGAGAAACAGCTCACCAGCTCAGAGGCTGGATCCACCAACGCTGGGTCAACCCTGATTTCAATTGCAGCCATTAAAGCCCTGAACGTCTGTGAAGGGACATGCTCTTCCTCGTAAGGCTGCTGGAGCGCTTTCACCCACATATGAACTTGATGTTTAAGTAGGAACAAGGTGACAGATTGTTTCCACAGCATCTCAAAAGTATGGTTTCTTATAAAGAATAAATGCCTCGAGAATACAAGAGAAAAACTCTAGGGTAGGCTCAAATATGAGCACGTCCGAAAGTTTTAAATTGGCCAGGAAAAAAAAAACATTTGGAATAACTCTGTGGTTTGTTGACTTAAAAGAATTATCATCTGAGCCCCAAATATTTGTTCAGCAAGTGAACGTGAGTCTAACAGACTCAGACACCCCGACAGCAACATTTTTGATTTTCTATTTTGTTAAACTGTAAAGAGAAACTGTTGGTTTCACCTCAGTTCTTTGAGTTGTGAACTGGGAAACACAAAGTAGGCATTCATAGGAGTAAGAAACTTCTGATTTTACTTAATAAAGCTTCTGACAATCTAGTTGTTAACAATGCAAATAGGCCAAAAATTAAATCATGGGTGCTTTGAAATGTTTGAGGTTATTCCCCAATGTTTCATTTTTGTTCTGCTTCATTTAATTTTGCTTTTTTTAACAGAAGAAACTTTTGTTCCAAAGTGTTAGAAATCTTCCCTGTATGAAGCAATGCAAACATCGCATCATATATTTCATCCCGGGCCTTTAAAATATGTTTCAAGACAATATCTGTTCTGAAATTCTACTTAAACCCGACTCCTAGGAGTCATAATAATGTCACTCAATGTCATTTAAGTCCAAAGTAATTAATACACGGTAAGTTTTACTGCAGTGGAATCTAACTTGTCCAATGCTTTACCAACTAACATTGCCTGTTATCTGCCTTTTCCGTAGACTGTAGGAGGGCCTGCTTGTTCATCCCAGCCGCCCAGCTATCTTAGACCTGAAATAATCACTCAGATACTATAATTTTTAAATGACTGATTGGCCCATTAGCTCTAGCTTCTTATTGGCTAACTCTCACATCTTAATTTAACCCATCTCTATTAATCTGTGCATCACCACGAGGTTGTGGCCTACCAGCAAAGTTTCAGCACATCTATCTCCAGCAGTGGCGGCTCCATGGCTTCTCTCTGACTCCGCCCTTCTTTCTCCCAGCATTCAGCTTAGCTTTTCCCTGCCTACCTAAGTTCTGTCCTGCTATAAGTCTGCTTTATTTATAAATGTTTATAAACATTTATAAATGTTTCTTTTTCATTAATGGTAATCATGGCATACAGAGGGAAATCCCACATCATATGGACAGTGATAATTTATATGAAAAAGATGGAAACTTCTCTCAGTTTTAAACTTTTTTTGTTGTTGTTTTGGTTTTTCGAGACAGGATTTCTCTATGTAGCTTTGGTGCTTGCCCTGGAACTAGATCTTTTTTTAAAGACATATTTATGTTTATGTGCTTTGGTGTTTTGCCTGCACATATGTCAGTGAGATGGTGTCAGATTCCCCTGGAACTGGAGTTACAGACAGTTGTAAGCTGCCATGTGGGTGCTGGGAATTGAACCTGGGTCCTTTGGAAGAACAGCCAGTGCTTTTAACCGCTGAGCCATCTTTCTAGCCCCTGGAACTAGCTCTTGTAGAAGACCAGGATGGCCTCGAACTCACAGAGATCTGCCTGCCTCTAGTTCCCAAGTGCTGGGATTAAAGGCAGGAGCCACCACCTCCCAGCTCAGTTTGAGGCTTTCAAGGAGGTTCAGGGAAGTGAATGATACCCCGAAGACCACAGAGCCAGACACAAAGCTGTGACCTGACACCAACACTCACACACACACACACACACACACACACACACACACACACACACACACGCTCCCCTTGAGGTCATTCGGGAATTCTTAGCTCAGCTTGCTGAAATAATCCATCCATGTTAGAGACCCAAACGTGGTGACTGTATAATAAACCGGTTATCCTAGGATATGTACCACACAGCACTTTCCCATCGGGATCGAATTGGACTGGACACAGAATGTGAAATCAGACAATAGTAAGCAAGACTATCACAACCGAACAAATCATGAAGATGTGTTAAGGACTTGCCATAGACAGCTGTGGCAGGAACCTCACCGGTGCCTTGGACTTTTCCTTGCTGGGTAGTTTATCCTGTAGAGGGAGAGGGGATTGTTTACTCATTATCGCTAAATTTAATTCACTCAGCCAAGTTTTACATTTTCTATAAAGTCAAGCACATACCGTCCAAAATATCCTAAAATATGATCTTACTGCTTATGATACTTTCTATGAAGGTTTCATCTGTTTTTAGTCATTTCTGGGACCGTTTTGTTCTTTGCCCCAAGCTGAGCTTCTGCCTTTTTCCTGCTCTGTGATGGAGGGGACAGATATATGTGTGGCCATCATCCGAGCGTTCAATCCTCTAACGAGAGCCTTGATCATGCCTGAGCAGGAGTTAACAACACAGTGCATACACAGGCAAAACTCTCTCTCACACACACAAAAATAAGAATAGTTCTTTAAAAGAAGGTGGCGAACAGGATGATCGTGGCAGCCAAAGGAGAACCACTTGTTCTGTGACTTTCAAAAGTGCTGCACAGGGGCTGGAGAGATGGCTCAGAGGTTAAGAGCATGACCTGCTCTTCCAAAGGTCCTGAGTTCAATTCCCAGCAACCACATGTGGCTCACAACCATTTGTAATGGAGTCTGGCACCATCTTCTGGCCTACAGGCATATACACAGACAGAATATTGTATACATAATAAATAAATATTTAAAAAAAAGTGCTGCACAGCGGGTTCCTTCCCTCTCCCCACAAGCAACCCTTATGTGAGGGCCATCCTTTGAGTATGGACACTTTTAAACGCTATAAACACCTTCAGCAGAATCTCTAAGGGCTAGAGGGTTTGTTTGTTTTTTAACTATTTTTTAAAATGAAATGAGCAGCTGCAAAAGACTTCTATTTCTCTTTAAGTACCTAACATAAGAGAAAAAGACAGATGACTATCTCTGAAAAGAAAATGCCATGTCCCTCTCAGCCTTCCATTTAATGAGATGGATATGTTAAAAAACCTCCTCAGTAAATGCGTCCCTGCCGCCTGCTCACATCTTCAAGTGGGATGAATTCATAAGTAAATGTCACGTTGAAATAGAATTGCCGAAAATTTAATCCATTCTATTTGTTTTAGATTACGGTATAAAACTTTCATCTTTTCAAAAGGAAAACTGTACTCTAAGCTAAGACAGAGGGAGGCATCAAAATAACTTTTAAAATTACAAAGTCAACCAAAACGGTAGGAGGGAGCCCTCTGCTGATTGAGACCGAGGCAAAAATCCTGGATGGGTTAATAATGCCCTTCGGGGTGATTCCAAGGCTTCTTCAAAGGAATGTGGCCCTTCTGGAGGTTGTGGGGAGACAAGGGAGTTGGGATTTCCAGCGTCACTTTTAGGAAGAGGAAGCACACAACTTCCAGCGATCACTTGGCTGCTTCTTCGCTCCAGCTGAATAGGTGGAAGGAATTACGGAAACTAGCTCTCCAGAAAACCCACTGTATATTAAGTAAAAGAAGTATTTTAGATTTGACAGTATAGACCATGGTTCCATGAATGGGCCAAAGACTTACGTGGACGTCAAGCAAAAGAGCTACTCAATTATCGATGGCGATGATTCGTGATTTTTTTTATTTGTTTGTTAAGAAGTTTGAGTGTGTGTGTATTTGAGTGTGTGTCTCTGTGTGTATATAATTGTTAGTGTGTGTCTGTGTGATGGTGTATGTGAGTGTGCGTGAGCATGTGTGTGTGTCTCTGTGTGCATTATGAGTGTGTGCATGTGTGTGTGTACGTATCTGGGAATATGAGCATGTCTTGTGAGTGTGTGTGTATGAGTGTGTGAGTGTGGACCTGTGTGTGAATGTGTGTGTTTGGTATGTTCACGTATGGATGGGGGTGTCCATGCCTACACATAGAAACCAACCTACTGCTTGCTGACTTACTACTTTGAGACAGGTCTCCCCCTAAGCTGGTGACTGGGAAGTCCCAGCAATCCTCCTGTCTCTGTCCCTTCACAGTGCTGGGGTCACAGGCAAGTGCGGTCACTCTGGGTCTTCAAGTGGGTGATGGGGAGTCAGGATTACGATTTCCTGGCTTGCACATCAAGCTCTTCAGCGCTGAGCCATCGCAACCCTTAAAACACCTTTAAACATCATTTCCACAACAAACTCGACTTGCAAAAGAACGCACTATGAAGTAACAAAGAAGAAAACAATTCCCAGCTGGAAAATCAACTTCGTCTCATTTGGGTTGCTAACAGAGTCCTTTTCTCATTTGTCACGGTGTTGAGAGCTGCAATTTTTCTCTAGCTACCCAGAAAAATGTCCGCCCTACAGCCTTCCTGCAGTGTGCTGGCATCAAAACCAATGACCGTGGCTCTGTAGTGCACTTTCTCTTAAGGTCAACAGAGAAAGATTTTTACTTTTGCAACTGTTTATTTCTACAAGCTATTGTGGCCTACATCTTTTATTACACACCACAAGACTAAGTGGGAGCCCTGGGTGGCCTGTGATCTCAGCTGCCAGAGACTGGGGACCAGGAAATGCTGCAAATTCAAGGCCAGCCTGGCCTAAAAACCGAACCCCAGGCCAGCTTTGGGTGGGAGGGGGTGTGGTAAAAAGCGAGTTTCTGTCTCCTTGGAAAGAAAAAGACTAAGTGGTTGGCAGAAAGTCACACATCTAAGAAGCCCATGCCCACGTTGACAACCCGTCCAGCCTCGGGTCACAAATACTCCGGGAGAGCAGCCGGGGTCGCTGTCGAGCTGTTTCTGCCGCTAGCGCGTCCCTGAGAGCTGTGCTCCGCAGTTACGGTGACAGCGAGACCCAGCGGCTGGGAAGGGAACCAGAGGGAAACTCTCAACACCCGGGGTGGCACGGGGGTCTAGGGTGGGTCCCCGAGAGCCGCAGTCTGCACTCCTGCGTGCCCGGTCCCCCGGGACCCGCGACCCTGGCGGCCCCGCTCTCACCTGCTCGCTGCTCATGGCTGCGAGGACTTGCGAGCCGCGCACGGCCGGCCTGGATCGCTGCTGCGGGACCCTGAGCCCGGGGACAGAGGTGTCCACTGCTGGACAGCTCACTCAATCTCGGCTCTCTGAGCTGGGAGCTCTAGCGTCCCTGCCTCATGTGTTGCTAAGCAACAAGCTGGCGGGTTCCACTTCCGGTCATCTGTATCTGCGTGATCAGGTCCAGAACTTTCTCTCGGTGATCCAGTATGGGTGACTTTCTGGGGCCTCCTGAGGGTGGTGGCAGACACCTTCCAACCAACCTGGGTGGACGTGATCCTCTGCCTCCCGCCTTTATTTTGCTGTTTCTGCAGATTTCATTGCTAACGTAGGCAAATGGAGCACTCAGGACTGGAGCAGGAAATGTGTTCCTTATTCGGGTGCATCAGTTTTCAGTCCTGTTGGCTTCTCCCGCACACTAGAAAGTGAGCCTTCGGAGACTCAGTAAATCCACGCGTGACTGACTAGATGAATGATTTTGTGTCAAGACGATACCCACACAGGGCTTGGGAAGATGTGGCAGGGATGTGAACGCTGAGGTCTGGAGGAGAAGACAAGACTGTGTAAGGACCGCTCCACCTGAGGCATTGCATGGCTATTAGAGGAAAAAAAACAAAAACAAAACAGAGTCTACCAGATTGAGGAGTGGGGTAAAGCAGATTAGAGCCCGGTGATAAAGGGGAAGAGATAGATCGGTGGTGTATTTTAAAGACCTTATTTAAAAAAAAAAAAATGGCAAGGGGTTTAGACTTTAAAGGAAACGTCCTCCCACTGCAAAGTTTTTGTTTAGTGTAGTTTTGTTTATTTTGGTTTGGTTTTGAAATGGTCTCACTGCCCAGGCTGGCCACAAACTCTACATTTTTTCTGTGGCAGCCTCCCGAGCGCTGGAATTACAGACTTCTGCCACCACGCCTGACCGGAAAGTTTGCGATTGAGAAACGGCAGATTCCTAAACTAAAATTTATGTGACAGCTTATGGAATGGCCAAAACAATATTGAAAAAAAATGACAGTCTCATATTTCTGACCTCAAAATTTAGTACAAAACTGCAGTGATGGAAAAACAATACCTTTTCAGCAACCAACGTGAGAAAACTAGATATCCACATACCCAAACACCAAGCAGACAGTTCACGGCACAGAGAAAATCGACCTCACGTGGAGTTAAAGCTTTAAAACTCTTTAAGGAAAATGGAGGGAAGGCTCCGTGGATTTTCTTTCTTTCTTTCTTTCTTTCTTTCTTTCTTTCTTTCTTTCTTTCTTTCTTTCTTTCTTTTTGTCTACTTCTTTATTGGGGAGAATCTGCGGCGGTCAGATTCTCCTTCTACTGTGTGTGTCCCAAGGATTGAACTCAGGTCACCAGGCTTGACAGCAAAAGTCCTTACCCGCTGAGCTATTTAACTGACACGGGTATGTTAACTAAAGCTAAGGAGACAGATGATGTCGTCAGGAAAGAGGGAGGGAGGGATAGAGGAAGGGAAAAGACAGAGAGATATAGGGAAGGATGGGAGAAAGAAGAGGAAGGGAAGAAGAGAAATTGTGTTTATATTTGGTTCCCTAAATATCAAATTCTATTGAATTTATAATCCCACACTGTTTGTTTTGTTGTTCCTGGTTCATGGCTGCTGAGATGGTTTTATCGTGGCGGGGAAGAAGGACAAAGGCAGTTTGAGGACAAGCCTTGAAGTCTTGTTCTCTCTTTCAAGAAGCTTTAGAAACCGCACATTTTTCAACGCTTTAACCAAGAGATGCAAGTACAAAGTTAAAGTTACAGCAGAGAGATTAGATAAAAAAGAACCCAAAAAATGAGGTTGGCAGTTCGCGCATGTGGTATTTGTTCAGGAGAACACTGAAGTATGTGTGGACCAATTCCTAGGAAAACAAACAGTGATGTTGCCTTTTTACCACATTTGACCTACCCGGCAGCTAATCACAACCAGACGACCTGGAGTGGCTGCATTATTTTCTTTGAACACTAGAGGGAGATATATTCACTTGCAAATCGGGACGAGAAAACTTGTTTTAGATAGAACACTTTTTAACACTGAACTTTCACTAGGAACTATTTAGAATTCTGGTAATTTTGCAGTCACCAGGAAACACGGGCATGTATTAAGACTAGAGCAAATGACACACGTTTAGAAAGTAAAAGGATTTCTTTGTTGGACTAGGATTTCTATGAACGGGTTACTTTGTATCGGGTGATTTTATATGCTGTGTTTTCAAGCCAATACCGCAAGTCATTTTCCTCTTGAGCAATACAAAGCATAAAGTCCACAAACTGCCAGTGTTTGTTCGGATACACAGCACTTCTTCCTCCCCGGGATCTCAGGGGATTTGCATACTATAAGCTAAATGGTCAAAGGCTTCCATAGTCTGGTGTCTGCGGATGCCTGAATCACTGTACTTCACCACATCCTTGGAGAAAGGTCACTGGCACGGAGATCATGCTGGACTTTTATTTGTCCAATAAAATGCTTTTCAACTTTGCCTGGTAATCACATAGATATGTAGTGTTTTCGTGATTGCTTGGGGCAACTAAAGAACTCTCTCTCTATTTGCTTTGGTTATCTTTCCAAAGAACATTCTGCAGACGGTCTATTTTTCTTTTCCTGATCAAAGGTTGAGTGTGATCCTAGCCAGCCATTCTCGGTCTGCCAAGTGCTTTGTTTGACCTTGTAAGTAATTTTATAAATTAATTCTATAAATCCTCCATTGCAGAAGTCCCAACGTTGAGATGTTTCTGGTAAGTTAAGGGGGTGGTATCCTTTCTGTCTTCAAGGCAGGAGAATCAGAACTGGTATTCATCAAACCTTAGTCCAAACTGATTAAATCGGTGAATGTCAGCAAGCGACTTTGAATCTTGCTGGGACTATTTTTGTGTCGCCGATGTGGGATTGCACCCCTTCGGAGTTGTGGGGATTGAATCACACAATATATAAAACGCAGCCTGCTTGGTTTCCAGTGCCAGTACGCATTCCAGTTCCCATGTCTTTGTAATTTTCCACAGGAAATGCTCTCCCAAAGGACTCTCTAAAGCATGGGTCATGCATGTTACGGGCTCTGAGGTTATGTCAAGTGCTGCTGTCAAACACAGAATGTGACCCAGGTCACATTTACAAGTTATCTCTTGTAAGACCACAGACATGGTCGGGATTGTATTGCCCCAGGCTCCACTCCATTTCTGCAGATGGTGGCCTTCACCAAGACCCCAGATGTCAGACTCTCCTAAATGTGGGCTGGGGAGGAGGGAGCCGGGGAGGGGGTGCAATTGGAATCCAGGAAGAGATGAACTGTCTTGGACAGGAATCCCTGCTTCTTTACTTGCATGGATTTAAGTTCTACATCCCAGCTCATAAAGAGCCTGTTTTTCACCTCTAGGCTAACTGAATTTATCCCTCTCTGACACTCACACGGTCTCCCAGGCCCGTCGTCTGGGAATGCATACTTTGAATGCCTACTCAGCCACTTCATCTGTGCGTCTTTACCCACCAGAAAGGAAATCATGTCCTGTCTTGCAGGGTTTCACCTACCACATTTCACTGTGCCCAACCTGAAGTGGGCACCGAACACACACTTTCCGTACCGGTTTTCTTTCAGCTTACATTGCTATGTGCTGTCTGGCAATCAAGCTGGTAGGGGTGAGTTTACAGATAGTTTGAATAGTTTTTGTTGGTAGCATCTGAAAATTACCCTTTTCCTTCAAATTACAGATTCTTAAGAAAGAGCCCAAAAGGCACAAAATGGCAGGCTTCTGTTTGTTGGTTTCCTCTGGCACCCATACCAGGAATGGAAAAAAAAAAAACAAACAGAAAAGGGCACACCAAAAATGCAGAAAAGAATCCTTCTGGTCTGCTTTTAGTGAAGATGAAGAAGGACTTTCCTAGCTGCAAAATATATGCTGAAGTAGCAACCTCTAGATCTATTCATATTCCCCAAATGGTGGGTCTACCTCCATATTCATATTCCCCAAACGGTGGGTCTTTACCTAACCCCCCTTCCTTAGCCTGCTGTATTTAAAACCCCTCTATGATCTGACTTCCATCTCATAGTCTATACAAACAGCCTCGTGTTGATAATAACCTGGAGCCACCTTTCTGTTTCTCTTAACTACTCTTCGGAGTTCATTGCTGCTGCCAGATCCTTAAACTTGCTGCTGTCTCGGCCTTGGGGAACTTAACTCTCTGACATTTCCTTTTGTGTCACTTCTTCCATCTCTGGACAGTCCCTGATACTCCAAAGCCCTTCCTGGCAGGCACTCTCTCTCTCTCTCTCTCTGTTCTCACACAAAAGGCTCATCTACTTTTGAAACTCCATTTGCTGTGACCCCAGATTCTGCAGTCTCTCAGCACTGAACACCAATCTCCGGTGCCCAATCATCTTCATGACTGATCCCTCTCATTGGCTTACTCTTCAAAACTATAGGTCAAAATGGTTCTTTTCTCCTTTGCTATTTTACATACAGCCCCACTACACCTGCCTCAGTGATGTATAGCTTGAAGCTTTCCCGCATCCCACCAGGTCCCACAGTCACCTATAAAATAATCACCCAGAGGATTAATATTAATTAGAGTTGTTTGGTCAATGGCTCAGGCTTATTACTAACTCTTGCATTTCAATTAACCCTTTTCTATTAGTTTATAATATACTATGAGGCTTGGAGCTTGTTAACTTACATCTTGGTTCTCTGGCGACCTCTGACATCTCTCTCGACCTTGCCTTTCTTCTCCTATATCTCTGCTTGGATTTCCTGCCTAGCTATATTCTGCCCTGCCATAGGCCAAAGCAGCCTTATTCATTAACCAATAAAAACAACACATAGCCATAGCATATAGAAGAACATCCTATATTAGTGATGCTCCATCAATTGAGCTTTCTGCTTTAAAAATCAACCATAATACTTTAGTTTTTAAAATAAGAATTCATACAGAAGAAACTTCTCATTATTAAATTGTTATTAGTTGCACGAATGCTAATTGATTTTCCAACTATATTTGGATATATACATATGTGTATTTATAATTTCAACTTTTAATTACTCTTTATGTCCCACTTGAAAGATTATCTCACCAATAAAGTCTTTTCTCAGTGCCACCTTTACCAGGTGTGGTTTTATACATCTAATTGAACGAATAAAATATCCCAGTTCTATGCTTTGAAGAATAATGACTTCAATTGCCTTCTCAGACCACAGGATATACACATAAATTAAGAGAAGACGGTTTGTTTCTGGATTGAGTCATCGGTGTTATTAGTGTAAGTAATAAATAAAAATGAACTCTCAGTGGTATTCCGTTTCCAGTGCAATTAAGAACTAGCTTATGTTTATGAAATGCTTACTACCTATCCTTATAGAGTGAACTTCATTTTATAACTTCCAGTTTTCTGCTGTAATTGTAAGTGTCGATATACATTTTTCAGAATTATAGACTGTAAACTACATAGAGGTAATCTTAATATCAACTAAGAACCTCGGCTAATTATCACAAATCTGTGTTTTTGCTCATCATAGTCATAAACGTTACTGCACTGATACTGGTATCATTAATGGAACGTGAGGTAGAGATTAGAACAGTCTATGGGAACTCTGCATTTGCCGTCGTAATTATTCTCCAAACCTAAAGTTAGCAGGAACAAACAATAATTAGGACATCTCAATTAGGAGGAACAGCACTCAGGGACTTTGGATGATAATGTGTCCATGCATGTTCATGGGTTATCACAAACCCATCCCTCCATGGGGGCATGACCGCCACATGCATGTGTGAGCAGAGTGATGGACGGCGTCCACGATGAGTCTCCATCTTCCATTCAGTGTTTCCGTGAGCTTAAAACTGCTTTAAGAGTAAATGATGGCGATCTCAATGCCAGTTAAAAACCTCTATACTGTCACATGTGTAGGGAAGAAAATAAAAACCATTCTGGAGACCACTGCGTTGTCACTGCCAAATTTCTGGGTGTCGTCCTTCTAGCCTGATGCTCATCTGTCCACCTGTCTATCAATGGTCGTCGTGTTCTTTGACAAACGAGGCTTGTTTATGGGTAATGTAGACACATTTGGGTTCTTGATCTTCCTTTCTCAAAACGTTTAGACTGAAGTCAGATGCTTTCTGACTTCTTCTGTGGCAGTTTCCTTGGGCTGAATTATTATTATTTTTTATTGTGCTAGCATTTTTTTTCCTGAAATCATTAGCCAAAGAGTGGTTATGAT